>NW_026914833.1:0-5820 GCF_034315485.1 Pezoporus occidentalis
TGACTAAGTCTGAACTGTTTCTTGCCATTTCCAGCCTGGTTTAACCTTTTCCTAGCTATTTCTAAACTGGCTTGAGCTATTTCTAACCCTTTTTTGCCCAATTCTAACTCTTCTTAAGTCATTTTGGCCATTTCCAAGCCATTTTTTTCCTGTTCTTACCAATTTCTTTCTGTTTCTAGACCATTTTTGCCTATTTCTAACTAGGTTTAAACCATTTTTGGCTCTTTCTGACTCTTTTTAAGTTTTTTTTGGCTATTTCTAAACAATTGCTGGTCATTCTTGTCTTATTTTTGCCCATTTTTTCTTGCAGGTTTTATTCCATTTTTGGCTAAATGTGAACTATTTATGGAAGTTTCTAGTCTGGTTTAAGCTTTTCTTACCTATTTCTAAACTGGCTTGAGCTATTTCTAACCCTTTTTTGCGCAATACTGCCTCTTTTTAAGCCCTTTTGGCCATTTTCAAAGGATTTTTCTCCATTTCTTACAAATTTCTTTCTATTTCTAACCCGTTTTGGCCCTTTCCTGACTTGGTTTAACCCATTTTTGCTTCTTTATAACCCATTTTAAATCTTTTTTTTGGCTATTTCTAAGCAATTGCTGGTCATTCTTATCTTATTTTTGCTCATTTCTTGCAGGTTTTATTCCATTTTTGGAATTAAATTATTTAATTATTTACACTTTCATGCTTCTTTGTGCAGTTGTGAAAGAATAAATACCCATAAAGTCTCAGAAGTGACACTTATCCTGGGCTGAGTCGTGGTAGCGATGTGGTTTTCTCCCCTGACCTGTCCCAGATAACTGGAACTATAGATGCTTGTCACTCCAGGCAATGTATTGTCCCCTCTGGTTTGTGCTCTGTGGAGAGATGAGGTTATTGTGCAGCCCTGAAACTCTTGGGCTTCAACCTTTGGGGTCCCACTCAACCTCACATGAGATTCAAACAGCTTGTTTCTTAACATGCCCTGGAGAATGTTACTAAATCACAGAATCACGCAGTGCTTTGGGTTAGAAGGGACTTTAAAGCTCACCTAGTTCCACCCCACCTACCTTCCACTAGCCCAGGCTGCTTGAAGCTGGTTGCTGTGTTAGTAGAACAAGTCCACCTGGTTCCTGGTGTGGTGTTTTATTTATTTATTTAAGTATATTTTCTGTCTTAAATCTAAAACTGAAAGGTCAGAGTCCGATGGGAAGAGGGGTAAAAAGCAGAATTACAGGAATGCAAGAATTAACGTGTGGACGCTTGTGTCAGTTTTAAGCTCAGCAGGTCTGTGGCTGAACTGTGCCACAGCGTTTAAACTGTGATGCTTGGATCTAAATGGTTGTAATTCCTTGTCTTGAAACAGAGAGAATGTGAGGTCGAGGAAGGAGGTGTTGGAATGAGCTTGACTCAAGAGAACGCTGGGAGGAAGGAGGAGGGTGGGAAGTGAGAGATGATAACCCCAGCTCCGAGAGAAGCGCTCACAAGGCAAGGTGAGGTTCTGCAAAGAGCAGATGGTGGCCCAGGCTTTGAAGTCTTAGTGGTGGCCTTTTAGCAAGCCAAGTGAGAGACGGTGTTCTTTGTTAGAGGTACTGCTGTGGACCCTCAGTCATGGCAGGCTCTGAGCAGGGGCAGGAGAGGGCTTAGGCAGGGGCCGTTGGTACCTGCTCATTTCAGGGAGGAACCTGCAGCTGGGTAATACACCCGAGTGTGATGCACTCTGAGTGTGGTGAGTGTATCAGAGTTCAAAGGGTTTAATGTAGCTGCTAAGCAGCTTGGGAGAGAAGATGATAGTCCCACATGCCTTTAGCTCCTTTAGGGTGTGTGTTCCTCTAAGACTACTTAAAGATCAGCTTTGCCCCTGCTTTTACTTCTGTTTCAATCTCTGATTTTGTTACTGAAACTTTATTTGCAGAGAAGAAGGTAGTTCAAATGAACTTTACCAATCCACTGCTGATCAGATGAGTGGCCTTCCAACAAGCTGTAGAGAACTTAATGGCCTTTTCAAAACAAAGGAGGACAAGCTTGAGAAGAGCTGGCCTGAGGGCCCTGCAGTTCAGAAGCCTCAGTTCTGAGTGGCAGAGCCAGGAGAAGGGTGATGGGAGCTTCTGTTCAGTTGGAGACTGAAGGCAGTTTAGTTTAATTTCTTTTATTTCTTAGGATGAGAATGTGTTGAATTTTTCTTGCTTGCTAAATGCATAGAATCTCTCCTGATGCTGCTGAGACCACAGTTCTGCTATTGCACTGGAGGCAGCTTGCTTCAGAGCTGGGCTCTGATTTTCTAACTGTGTCCTGTGTGAGTCCAGCAGCTGTGGGATCCCAACACCTTTGCTCCCCAAGATTGGTCTGAGCTTTTGTCAATGACTGGTGATGTGTTTGCCCACTGTCATTGGTTTTTTTTGCACTGACATTAGTGCTATAAAATAAAGAGCGTAGCTGAAGGAACAAAGTGAAAGTGGAGTGCTTTTCTTTGTGTCCATCATGGTGCTTATGGGACCAGTGGAGAGGTTATGGTTCAAAACATCTTTTCAGTTTCAACTCTGAAGGCTGCAGTGTGGCAGGGAGCCTGCAGTGTGCTGCAGAGCAGCCGCAGCACTGTTACAACCTTAGATTTCTTGTTTATTCATTTATTTAGTTCCTAGTGTCTGTGTTTGCTCCAGAAGTCTCATTGTTCTGCCTGCCTGCAGGCCGTTGAGGGGACTGGTGGTTCTGGCAGGCGTGGAGTGGGCTGCTGGAGACAGGGCTGTCTAGAAGTGGGCAGTGGGGAGGGAAGTGTTCTTGTCTGCAGCAAGTCCCCTGCTTCTTAGGTTGGAGGGGCTGCTGCTTCTATGGAAGGGTGCACCAAGTCCCCCCAGGCAGCTCAGGTGTTGCTTTGCCACAGAGGGGCCTGAGATGGGCTGGTGAGACTGCCCTGGCTGTTCTGTGGTGCAGGGCCTGTGCTGGCTCTGCGTTGTGCCGTGGCAGTCACAGGGGTGCATCACACCGGCTTTAGTGCTGTAGTGCAGTCTGTATGGTTTGGTTTTGGGCTAGTGATTTTGAAACTGTGCTTTTCTGATGGATACTTATTGTTTTGGTAATAATTTGCCCTTATGGTTTATTACTTTTTGGAGCTACACTCATTTCAGGAGGCCACTTAGTTTTACGAAAGTCATTTGGACATATTCATAGATGTGAGGTTTTCTCCACTTCACCGATTCAGAATGAAATTAATTGTGCTGAAACACTTGACTGAATTTAAATTTTAGAGTAATTCTTGTGCCTCTTCCTTCATTGATGCATCTGTTAAAACTGTATGGTTTTGTTCTCTTGAATTTGTTTGGGGTTCTGTGTTGGGTTTTTTTCCCTCCCAGAAAGAGGCATAAGGTCACGGTCACTCACTATTTCATTAGAATTAGCTTTTTTCAGGGACTGTGACCTTACCTTGTTGAAGCCACTTTGGCAGCTTTTTACCCGTACGGAAAACAACTTGTGTCATGACATGGCCAAGCCTGGGATTCTTCTTCCTCTTCGTCGTGCGCTTGCAGAACTCTTCCTTGTTACAGAAAACAGAGTTAGTGTAAGCAGTTCCTGTACTTGCACCCCTCCTCTCCCCAGTGCCCAGAATGATACGTAGTTCAGTGTTAAATTAAAAGCAGTTTTCCTTTCCCTTGGCAAAGTTCACCAGAGCTTTAGAACCATTAAATGCTTCAGAAACATGACAAACTTTCTCTTGTGGAGTCTGGCAGCAAATTCTACTAGAGGGGCCATGCTGTTGCCATATCCATTGTGGAGCCTTATATAATAGTCATGACTCCTCCTTATGCACTTCAGGCAGCAAGCCCTAAAGCCACTCTTTATTCTGAGAGGAATGCTGCTTTAATAATTAATTTAAAGGTATTTAAATGTGCTTTTCCTTGAGTTGGTTTTGCACATTACGTAGGAACAGTCTGTAAGGAACTGATTTCTGTGTTCACAAAGTGTGTTCTAGTCAGGGAGAGTCTTATGTGTAGTTCAGATACCTTTGGTTCATGGGGACTACTGTAATGATCAGCATTTTAATGATAATGAGTAGGATGATATCTTTACTAGAAGTGTTGGTGTTCACTGAAGGCTTTGTTGCAGGAGCTTGGATCTCTACAAGAGTATTTGCTTGCCTTAAATACTGAAGATCAACTTCATCGCTGCACGGCACAGGTCATAAGATTGCACAACCTCAGTGATGTGTGGTTTTGCAATATCTTTCTGACAGGCAGAGATAATGAATGGTTTCTGACTGCCCAGTGCAGTTGTATAAAGCAGAGATAAATGTACTTTGACTTCACAATACCCTGAAAGGCTTCTGAAATACGTGAATGAGCTACGCACAAATGTTCTCCTTTCCTAGTCAGCTGATGTGCCACAAAGTGGCTGTTGGGTGTCATCTGGTTTACCAAAGTGACCTCTCAAGTGCCAAAAGGTGGGAATGGGGATGGGGGCTGGTCTTTCAGTAGCTGGAAATGCAGTTGCCTTGCTGGAACTGCCTGGATACATGACAGTTGTTGCACTACTAACTTCTTAGGTTGGAGGGGCTGCTGCCCCTATGGAAGGGTGCACCAAGTCCCCCCAGGCAGCTCAGGTGTTGCTTTGCCACAGAGGGGCCTGAGATGGGCTGGTGAGACTGCCCTGGCTGTTCTGTGGTGCAGGGCCTGTGCTGGCTCTGCGTTGTGCTGTGTAGTCACAGGGGTGTTTCACACTGGTTCACTTGGTTTGGTTTTGGGCAGTGAATGAAACTGTGCTTTTCTTATGGTCTGTAGAAATGGCCACTTGGAGAAGGAAAGCAATGCTGGAGGGAAGGTGACCTTCCTACCCTATTTTTTTTTGACACAAAGGGCAGCTCCCCAGAGAAGTTGTGATGTTCCAGGGCCAGAATTCATTATCCTAAAATCATAGAATCCCAGCCTGCTTTGGCTTGCAAGGGACCGTAAAGCTCATCCAGTTCCAGCCCCCTGCCACGGGCAGGGACACCTTCCACTAGAGGAGCTTACTCCAAGCCCCATCCAACCTGGCCTTGAGCACTGCCAGGGATGGGGCAGCCGCAGCTTCTCTGGGCACCCTGTGCCAGTGCCTCAGCACCCTCACAGGGAAGAACTTGTGGCTAAGAGCTCATCTCAGTCTCCTCTCTGGCAGGTTAAAGCCATGTTTAAAGATTTCAGTTTACAGATGCAAGCTTGGAGCAACCTGGTCTAGTAGGTGTTCCTGCCTGGCAGGGGCTTGGAACTGAATGAACTTTGAACCCAGAGCAGGTTGGAATTCTATGGAAAATGGGATTCTGTGATAAATGTAGTTATATCTGGAGTTCTCCAGTAACTCCACGAGAGAAGAGTCAGGCCTGCAAAACCTAGTCATTCTAGGGATGACTGTTACAAGGTCTCCCCTGAGCCTTCTCTTCTCCAGGCTGAACAAGCCATCCTGCTGCAGCAGTCCTACAGTCCCTTCTCATATGTTGTGTCCTGCTTTGAGTTCATGGAAGCAAGTCCTTCCACAAATCACAAGACTTTTGTGGTTTTTAAAAGCCCTTTCTTGAAGACTGAGCAGAGCTAGGAATGAGGCTGGGTGTTTCTCCATCATGCTTGGGCAATCTGAAAACTTCCACTGCCCAGATTCCACTTCTTTCTATATTTGTATAAAATAGTGATATAGTTTGAGCAGGTTCCTTTCAACAACAGTATTTCTTGTTTTCCTTACGAATTTTCTAGCTTTATCAGACCATTGTCTTTTGGGTGGTGGTTCTAGTGCAGCAGTTGTGTTACCCCTTTAAAAATGCACCTTAAATCAGTGGTGATGGGTTACTGCTGTGTGTCAGTGATTTCAGCTCAGGCTCTTTTA
>NW_026914834.1:0-5542 GCF_034315485.1 Pezoporus occidentalis
AGATTTCAGAGAAAATTTTGGTGCTAGAACCCAACCCCCCACAGTGTTTTTTTGGGGGGGGGGGTTTCTTTCCCCGGCCCAAAATTACCCCATGGACTGAAGACCCATTAGTGGGGAGACAGATTTTTTTTTAGCACCTATAAAAAGATGCTGCAAATTTCCAGTTTTTCTTTTAGCTGCCCCATTTCCAGTGCCTCTTGTTATGAAAACCCAAAGCTCGGGAGGAAAACTCTGATATAGAGAGGGTTGGAGGTTAACTTTAAAACATATCCTTATTTGAATGAAAGTGACAATGTATATAATGTCCCCTTTTTCTGGTTCATGGGTTAACTTTTCATTTCCCCTTGCGGGGGAAAATAGGGGATTTGTGCAAAGAGTTTAAAATAGATACACCTCCTGCCCACAACCGGGAAAAGTTCCAGTGGACTTAATTTAAATTTAATTGAGTGACCCAGGTGCCCAGTCCCTTGTAAGATTTCCCCTTTACCCGCACAAAAGTTTTTAACTCCAAGTATCCTTTTTTTGGGCCCCAAAAATTCCCCTAGAAAAAGTTTTTTTCCCAAAGAGGGCCTTTGGGGCAGATGGGGGTTGGGCCTTGCTTGGGGGGAGATGGTCTGGAAGGAAAGGGGAAAAGGAAAAAGGGAAAAAAGGGGGGGGTGGGATTGAAAAATATTCCAAAAATCAGAAAGGCCCAAAATGTATTTTCTCCCCTGTTTTTTATTTATGTTGAAAAACTGGGGGTTTCAAAAAGGCAATGACAAAAAATCACAGAAAGAGAATACCTGTGTTTAAAAAGACCTTTCTGTGCCCAAGCACTTCAGTTTTTACCATAACTGCCACATTTTCCCCTTTTTTTTTCATTTCACATATTTTATAAAAAAAGGTCATTGCTAAATTAAAAAATTACATTTTTTAAAAAAGGGTTTTTTTCCCCTTTTCCCCCCGGTGAAATTTGCAGTCTGCCCCTTTTCCCCCTAATCCGTTGTTTTTTTTTTTTAAGATGACCCCTTTTTAAATTTTTAAAAAGGCCCATAAAAATTGTTTTGTTAGTAATCATTTTAATGAAAACAAAAGTGACCCAAAAATTAAACCAAAATTTGGGAGATAAAAAATTTTTAATCAAAACATTTTTGGGATAAAAGTAAAAATTTTTATAATTTTTTTTTCTTTTAAAAGATTTTTATTTTTCACTGAAAACAATTTATTTTGTTTTTTTAATTGAACATGAAAGCCACCCCAAGTTTATTTTCCTCTTCTTTTTTCCCTCCCATGGATACCCACCTTTTTAAAAATTAAACCCTTTTTAAAAAAGGGCCAGGCCAAAATGTCTGCTTTAATTTTTTCTTTTGTCTGTTTTTTGTTTTTCCCATTTTTCTAGGGCTCCCCCAATGGGCGGGGTTAGGAAAACCTTTTTTAATTTTACTAAGGAGTAAACATTCAGGAAAGGATTAAGGATGATTATGCATATTTAAAATCATTTTTTCTGAATAGCCCTAAAAAGACGGGAAATTTGTTTTCATTTGGGCTAATTTAAAAATCTGTGCATGGGGGACCCTCACTAAATTTGTGCTTATTTAAATGCAAGCCCATAAATAAATATGTGCATTTTTTTTTCCGGAACGGAGGGGTGTGTGGAAAATGCCCTTTTAAAAGGTCATTTCTAACCTGAACTAGTCTATGATTATATAAATTTCAGGGATTTTTGGACAAAAATGGCCGAAAAATTTCCACGTTAATGTTTACACCGGGGTTTTGGGACCCCAAAAAAAAAATTTAAATTTTTTTTACCCTTTTGGGGGAAGGACCCCCCTGGCTGTTTTTGAGGCTTTCCTTTTATTTTTTATCCCGTTTTTTGTTTGTGGGAGGGAAACAGAACCCCACAATTTTTTTTTCCCTCTCCAACCCCCTTTTCATTGGGGGTTTTAAGGGTAAATGTTTTTACAAATTAAAAATAAAGAATTTTTAAATTTTTTTAGAGAAAATGAGAACAGAGGAACCCCTAATTTTTTAAAAATCTTTAAAACACCTTTTTAATTTTTGTTGGAAACAAAAAAAATTTTAATTTTAAATTTTAAGTTCCTTTTAAAAATAATTAGCCCAGGGAAAATAAAAGGAAAATCCCGAAAAAATTTTTTAATTTTAATTGAAAATTTTTAGGTTCCCGGGCCCCCGAAAAAAAAAGTTTGAAAGGAACCCAAAAATTCTTTCCCCAATATTGAAAACCCCCCCCAGGTGAAAAAAAACAGGATAACAAATTTTTTTTTGTTTTTTTTCCTTTTCCCCATTTGGCCCCTTTTTCCCAATTCTTAATTTTGTTTTTTTATTCATAAATTTAAAGGCCCCTTAAACATGAAAACCTTAGCCAATTTTGATTTCCCGTTGGAAAACCACCTGTTCAACTTCAAGGTTTTCTACAAAATTAATGCATCCAAAATGACATGAGAAGGAAATTTTATGGGTTAAAGCTAAAATAGAATTATATAGAATATAATAAAATAGAATAGCTGAAATAGTCCAAATAGAAGGAGGAGGGAAAAACAAACAAAAAATGAAACTAGCTAATAGCCACTGAAATTTTTTTGGGGGGACTTCACACCTATTGAAAAACATTTTAATCCTTCAAAACTTAATTGTTCAAGACCACAGAGGAACCTAAAAACTCCATATGTAACTTTCCATCGGATTTTGCAATTTTCTTGGGGATAACTACTTTCCCCTTTCAGGAACATGGGAAATTTGATGGGAGCTTTGTGTGCCTGCACACCACTTTGAGTGCATAAAACTCTGAAAATCTAGTGGGTGGCTCATTTATACTGTTTTTAGGGAAGTTAATGGTCCTTTATGTAGTTTGTAAAAAGCATTTATCCTGCTGAGGCAAAATTATCCAGTGGGTGGAGAGGGAAAAAGAAAACTATTGTGGTGTTTGGGCCTCCAGCAACAAAAAACATATACAATAGCAAGAGCTCAAGGACCATTACAGCCATGTCTTCAGAAGGGTAAATTCAAAATTTTCATAACACTTTTTAAAGTTTACAATGAAAAACCCCCCAAATGCTAATGTACAAGGCCCTTTCCTGATGCCCTGAATTTTTTTTTAATCATAGACTAGTTCAGGTTAGAAATAAACCCTTTTTAAAGGGCATTTCTACACACACACCCCTCGCAATAAACCCGGGGGATCTTCAGAAAGTCTGCACATATGATTTATGGGTTTGCATTTTTAGTAAGCACAAATTTAAGTGCAGAGTCACATGCACAGATTTTTAAAACCAGCCCAAATGAAAACAGTTCCAGTCTTCTTAGGGCTATTCAGAAAAAGTGATTTTAAATATGCATAATCATCCTTAATCCTACCTGAATGTTTACTCCTTAGTAAAATTCAAGAAAGGTATCCTAACCAGCCCATTGCAGCCTGAGCTGCAAAGATGAAAAAAGCATCTCAAGAACAATGAAAAGTAATGCAGACTTTTTGGGGACTACCCCTTTTAAAAAGGGCCCTTTTAAAATATGAGAATGGTGGATATCCATGGGGGGAAAAAGCAGAAAGATGAAAAAATTAACTTCAGTGTGGCTTTCATGTTTTGCAATTAAAAACACAAAATAATTGCTTTCAGTGAAACAGTCAACATCTTAATAAAAAATAAATTATAAAACTCTCACTTCCCATGGCAAAAAACCCTGTTTTAATTAAGATTTCATCTCCAACATTGATTTAACTGCTCACTCACTTATGTTGTTCATTAAAATGATTACTAACAGTACAACTTTAGTGGCACTTAAAATTAAATGAAAAGTAGTACTCTAAAGAGAAAAAATGTAGGAAAGGAGCAGACTGCATCCATCTTTGCACCCAAAGGGGAAAGGGGAAGGTTTAAAAAGCATTAAAATGAAAATTTTTTTTAAAATTTAGCATGTTACCTTTCTTCTCCATATAAGATATGATGAAATGAAAAACAAGGTGAAGTGTAGGCAGATCTATGGTGAATAGGCTAAAGTGCTTGGGCAAAAAAGGGTTCAAAACAAAGGGGTTTTTCCCGGGGGGCTGTGATATTGTCATTGCCTTTCACTAGACCTCCAAGTATTTTCAACATAAATCAGAAAACAGTAATAAAACATTTTGGTCCTTACCCATTTATGGGCATATATCCACAACCCACCCCCTCCCTTTTTTTCCCCTTTTCCTTTCCCTTACCTTTTCCCGACCATCTCCCAGCAAGCAGAGGCCAGGACCCTGGATTTCCCATCTGCCAAAGGACATCCTTTAAGACAACAGACTTTGCTAGGGAATTTGTGGCCAAAAAAAGGATACTTGCGAGTGTGAGACGTGTATGCTGCAGGTAAGGCAAATCTTACAAGGGACTGGGGCACCTAGATACATCTTTAAATTTATTTAGGAAGTTAAGTCCAGCTGGAACTACCTCAGTATCGTGGGCAGGAGGTGTATACTAGTTCAAACTCTTTTGCACAATATGCTCTATTTTCCCCAGCAAGGAAGTGATATAGTTCAACCCAGTGAACCAGAGAGGGTACATTATATACATTGTCACTTCAGTTCAAATAAGGAGTATGCTTTCAAAGTTAACCTCCCAAAAATCCAAACAGAGCTTTACCTACTCAGCTTTAGCTGTCAAAAACAGAGAGGCACTGGAAAAAGGGCAGTTAAAAAGAGTACATGAAGATGCTTGGCATTTTTTATAGGTGCTAAGAACATACTGTGCTCCAGCACTAATGGGTTTCCCCCATTAAAATAAAATTGGTGGGCCCGGGGCCCAAAAGAAAACCCCCCCCCCCAAAAAACACTGTGGGTGTTGGGTTTTCAGCACCAATCAATTTCTCTCTTTAAGATCTGTTTTTATTTCACCACAGTATTAGCCAATGTAGCCAAAAAGTGAATTTTTAGAGAACTGGGACCCTGTCCTGAACAGGCAAATCAAACGGTCAGTGAAATGCCCTTACTTTGAAAAAGGACAGCAAATAACTCTTTTCCTTTTTTTATTCCTCGTCTCCAGGTAGAGTGGACATTCCCTGCAAATAGTAAAAATAAGAATTGTTTCATGGCTTAGAAGATGCTCTCAGGAGACAAATATTTGATTATCTGTCTGATTTTATTTTGTTATAGGCTAACAGGGAACTGTTAAACCCACTACTGTGAGCACTTACTGTTCCAGCCATATCAGGAGGACAAAGACATGTGAAAATAGAAAAAAATGGGGCAGGCAAAAAACTGTGGTCTGGGGTCTTTTCAGTTTCAAAAAAAATTTTAGTTGGGACTTTGGGTCTGCCTTTGTTGAAAGCTGAAGTCGCTTTTCAGAATACCCCATTCTACCAACCCTCCTTAGAGTATAAAGAATTTTTTTAAACTGTAAAGCCCAAGCAAAAAAAAATATTTTATAAGACTGGTCTGTCCCGATAATTGAAAACCATTCTCTCCCAGGATGTCGATTTAAAATTTGGGAACAGAATCCCATAGTAAATCTAAATGGTGATATAATGCTGTCCAGAAAATTTAAAATGCCTTAAAATTTTTTTATGTCACTCACTG
>NW_026914835.1:0-3468 GCF_034315485.1 Pezoporus occidentalis
CGTGTTCAGCACACAATCACCTTTACATTGGTGCATCCATCGTTGCTTTCACTGCTCCCTTTCATACAGGAAAAGCATTTGAATGGAGTCAGTTCAGAGCCTGCTCTCTGCTGGCAGCAACACAGTCAGCACAGAACGAACAGTGGCATCTGCTCCCACAGCAGAAGAACCAGCAGGGAAAGCTAGTGCTGGGCCTCTTCAGCACACAGGCTGCTTTGCAACGGTGTCACCATCATTGCAGTCTCTCCTCGGTTTCATACCTAAAAGTCCATTTGAATCCAAATTCTCAGCTGGTCGCTCTCAGCTGCAGGCAGCACAGTGATTACAGCACGAACGTTTGGCCTCTGCTCCCACAGCAGAAGTGTCAGGATTGAAAGCTTGTGCTGGACCTGTTCAGCACACAATCACCTTTACATTGGTGCATCCATCGTTGCTTTCACTGCTCCCTTTCATACAGGAAAAGCATTTGAATGGAGTCAGTTCAGAGCCTGCTCTCTGCTGGCAGCAACACAGTCAGCACAGAAAGAACAGTGGCATCTGCTCCCACAGCAGAAGAACCAGCAGGGAAAGCTAGTGCTGGGCCTCTTCAGCACACAGGCTGCTTTGCAACGGTGTCACCATCATTGCAGTCTCTCCTCGGTTTCATACCTAAAAGTCCATTTGAATCCAAATTCTCAGCTGGTCGCTCTCAGCTGCAGGCAGCACAGTGAGTACAGCACGAACGTTTGGCTTCTGCTCCCACAGCAGAAGAGCCAGGATTGAAAGCTTGTGCTGGACCTGTTCAGCACACAATCACCTTTACATTGGTGCATCCATCGTTGCTTTCACTGCTCCCTTTCATACAGGAAAAGCATTTGAATGGAATCAGTTCAGAGCCTGCTCTCTGCTGGCAGCAACACAGCACAGAATGAACAGTGGCATCTGCTCCCACAGCAGAAGAACCAGCAGGGAAAGCTAGTGCTGGGCCTCTTCAACACACAGGCTGCTTTTCAACACACAGGCTGCTTTGCAACGGTGTCACCATCATTGCAGTCTCTCCTCGGTTTCATACCTAAAAGTCCATTTGAATCCAAATTCTCAGCTGGTCGCTCTCAGCTCGCAGGCAGCACAGTGAGTACAGCACGAACGTTTGGCTTCTGCTCCCACAGCAGAAGTGTCAGGACTGAAAGCTTGTGCTGGACCTGTTCAGCACACAATCACCTTTACATTGGTGCATCCATCGTTGCTTTCACTGCTCCCTTTCATACAGGAAAAGCATTTGAATGGAATCAGTTCAGAGCCTGCTCTCTGCTGGCAGCAACACAGTCAGCACAGAACGAAGAGTGGCATCTGCTCCCACAGCAGAAGAACCAGCAGGGAAAGCTAGTGCTGGGCCTCTTCAGCACACAGGCAGCTTTGCAACGGTGTCACCATCATTGCAGTCTCTCCTCGGTTTCATACCTAAAACTCCATTTGAATCCAAATTCTCAGCTGGTCGCTCTCAGCTGCAGGCAGCACAGTGATAACAGCACGAACGTTTGGCTTCTGCTCCCACAGCAGAAGAGCCAGGAGGGAAAGCTTGTGCTGGACCTGTTCAGCACACAATCACCTTTACATTGGTGCATCCATCGTTGCTTTCACTGCTCCCTTTCATACAGGAAAAGCATTTGAATGGAATCAGTTCAGAGCCTGCTCTCTGCTGGCAGCAACACAGCACAGAAGGAACAGTGGCATCTGCTCCCACAGCAGAAGAACCAGCAGGGAAAGCTAGTGCTGGGCCTCTTCAGCACACAGGCTGCTTTGCAACGGTGTCACCATCATTGCAGTCTCTCCTCGGTTTCATACCTAAAAGTCCATTTGAATCCAAATTCTCAGCTGGTCGCTCTCAGCTGCAGGCAGCACAGTGAGTACAGCACGAACGTTTGGCTTCTGCTCCCACAGCAGAAGAGCCAGGAGGGAAAGCTTGTGCTGGACCTGTTCAGCACACAATCACCTTTACATTGGTGCATCCATCGTTGCTTTCACTGCTCCCTTTCATACAGGAAAAGCATTTGAATGGAATCAGTTCAGAGCCTGCTCTCTGCTGGCAGCAACACAGTCAGCACAGAACGAACAGTGGCATCTGCTCCCACAGCAGAAGAACCAGCAGGGAAAGCTAGTGCTGGGCCTCTTCAGCACACAGGCTGCTTTGCAACGGTGTCACCATCGTTGCAGTCTCTCCTCAGTTTCACACCTAAAACTCCATTTGAATCCAAATTCTCAGCTGGTCTCTCTCAGCTGCAGGCAGCACAGTGAGTACAGCACGAACGTTTGGCCTCTGCTCCCACAGCAGAAGTGTCAGGATTGAAAGCTTGTGCTGGACCTGTTCAGCACACAATCACCTTTACATTGGTGCATCCATCGTTGCTTTCACTGCTCCCTTTCATACAGGAAAAGCATTTGAATGGAATCAGTTCAGAGCCTGCTCTCTGCTGCGCAGCAACACAGTCAGCACAGAAGGAACAGTGGCATCTGCTCCCACAGCAGAAGAACCAGCAGGGAAAGCTAGTGCTGGGCCTCTTCAGCACACAGGCTGCTTTGCAACGGTGTCACCATCATTGCAGTCTCTCCTCGGTTTCATACCTAAAAGTCCATTTGAATCCAAATTCTCAGCTGGTCGCTCTCAGCTGCAGGCAGCACAGTGAGTACAGCACGAACGTTTGGCCTCTGCTCCCACAGCAGAAGTGTCAGGATTGAAAGCTTGTGCTGGACGTGTTCAGCACACAATCACCTTTACATTGGTGCATCCATCGTTGCTTTCACTGCTCCCTTTCATACAGGAAAAGCATTTGAATGGAGTCAGTTCAGAGCCTGCTCTCTGCTGGCAGCAACACAGTCAGCACAGAAAGAACAGTGGCATCTGCTCCCACATCAGAAGAACCAGCAATTGCAGTCTCTCCTCGGTTTCATACCTAAAAGTCCATTTGAATCCAAATTCTCAGCTGGTCTCTCTCAGCTGCAGGCAGCACAGTGAGTACAGCACGAACGTTTGGCTTCTGCTCCCACAGCAGAAGAGCCAGGATTGAAAGCTTGTGCTGGACCTGTTCAGCACACAATCACCTTTACATTGGTGCATCCATCGTTGCTTTCACTGCTCCCTTTCATACAGGAAAAGCATTTGAATGGAATCAGTTCAGAGCCTGCTCTCTGCTGGCAGCAACACAGTCAGCACAGAATGAACAGTGGCATCTGCTCCCACAGCAGAAGAACCAGCAGGGAAAGCTAGTGCTGGGCCTCTTCAGCACACAGGCTGCTTTGCAACGGTGTCACCATCATTGCAGTCTCTCCTCGGTTTCATACCTAAAACTCCATTTGAATCCAAATTCTCAGCTGGTCGCCCTCAGCTGCAGGCAGCACAGTGAGTACAGCACGAACGTTTGGCTTCTGCTCCCACAGCAGAAGAGTCAGGATAGAAAGCGTGTTCTGGACCTGTTCAGCACACAATCACCT
>NW_026914836.1:0-4681 GCF_034315485.1 Pezoporus occidentalis
CCCTCCCCGGAAAGTGCGGTTGTTTTTCTCTATAATTAAAATACAGATTTAAAAGTTTCGATTCCACGGGAATCATTTGTCGTTAATTCCAAAACTACTGAGCATTGTAAGAGCAGTAATTCAAACTCGAGTGTCATCTCAGTCAAATGGGACCCTGGATTTTTTCTTTGTTTATTAAAAAGCCAAATAGGAAGTCTAACTGAGATAACAGCACATATCAACTGAGCAGCAGAACGGGCACACAACACACAGGGGTATTCAACATGTTGGCTCGGTAACCATCTACATAACAGCCCACTTTAGATTCTTGAAAAAGCTACTGTATTAGCAGAGCACCTCATAACAAATTCAGAGACAAAACTGAGTGCTTTAACTTTAAGATGCATCAGTACCAAGCCTCTGAAGCAAGGCTTGCTTCTTTACAGCTCTTAAAACCCCAGCTTTTCCGGAGCTGCTCCACAGACATTCAGTCCCCCTGGGCGCACAGCAGCACAAACTCTGTCAGCAGGATGAGGCAGGCAGCATGGAAAATAATTGCTCCATACAACTTTTAACCTGCCCCCCATATGAGTCAGAGTCCTGAAACTAAAAGGCCAGACAGACGGGTTTGAAACTTGGTCCCTAGAAATTCCTGTCACCCATGAAGTTGAAGTTATCAACAAGCACATCATAAGCTGTTGTGTACTTCCCATGCGATTTCCCCCCCAAAAAATTGCTTTCAATGAGCTGTGTCCTTATCTGCAATGGATAGCAAAGACAGACATCAGATTAAATTTCCCCAGCACTCTGTTATTCCTCTTATCCTGCAAGGATGGTACCTACCTCTGACCTTTCATTTCTCTGCTTTTGTCCTCTACAGCTAGCCTAGCCTAACCATAGGGCCACATTTCAGGCAGGTAAGGGAAAGGGTTTTTAAACCCCAGAGAACGACTTTTCCACTGCTAATTATCCAGACTGGGAACATGCTGTGCCTCCATCAGGGGTATGCCACAGGCTTCTTTTCCAGTAAAGAAGGGGGAGAGGAAAAATGTGCATCAAGGACCGGGCCAACTGGGCCCAACTCCGGTGCCCCCATCACCCAAGCACAGCAACAAGAGGCCCCACTTCTGCAGGGGGTCTTGGAAACTGCTACCTGAATGGCTTAATATCAAAATAACATCTCTTAACAAGCCATGTCACACCACTGATTTTTTTTTTTACATGGGTAGATTTCCCTATTAAGAACAACAGTGCTTAAAATCAATGGCACAAGACAGCCCACAGATGGGAATATATTAAAAAAACTAAGGTATGTGCTAAGAATTATTATTTTAAAACAAGCAAAATGGGGGCAAGTGCAGAAGTAACACCCCATAACTTTGCTATTAAAATATTTTAAAACCCCTTTCTTGCCTACAAGTTGTACAGCCACATCTCTGCCCTTTAATATTTTACAAACCTACGGCTTTCTTCAGTATTGCCTATTGCCCTAAGAGTAACAACAATAATAATGCATCCAGGCCCAGGCTGGGAATTGCTTAAGCATTATAATGAGTTAGCTTTCACTTAATAAAATTATTTTCCACCAAAATAAGATGTTTGAATAATAATTAAAAATTAAAAGAAGGCAAAATAATGTTTCTTTTATCTCTTAAGCCGAGAATTTAAATAATGCATCCACAAACATTTCTCTCAGGTACTGAATTCTGCTTTTAAGATGGGGGTTCATAGATATGAAAAAAATTCCCAACAGAAAATTTAAACAGGAACCATTTAAGGGCCCCCCGAAAAGGAAAAAAAACCCCTTTAAATGGGTTCCCGGGGAATTCCCTTTTTTGATTTTCAACTTTTTTCTTTTTTGAACCCCCCCTTTTAAAAACAAAAATTAGTACCTAGAGAAAAAGTTTTTGGATGCATTAGTTAATTCTCCTTAAAAATAAAAGAAACATTATTTTTTTTTTTTTAAATTTTTAATTTTTTATTCAAACATCTTTATTTGGTGGAAAAAAATTTTTTATTAAGTGAAAGTTTAACTTTTAAATGCTAAGAAATTTCCCCAGCCGGGGCCCTGGGATGCATTATTATTGTTGCCCCTCTTTAGGGCAAAAAGGCCCAATACTAAAAAAGCCGTAGGTTGTAAAAATTTAAAAGGAAAGGGGATGTGGCTGTCAACTTGTGGGGTGGGTTTTAATTTTTTAAAAACCCCCAAAATTTTAGGGGGGTTTTTTTCGGGCCTTCCCCTCATTTTGTTGTTTTAAAATAAATAATTCTTAGCACTTTCCTTTTTTTTTAATATTTTCCCCATCGGGGGCCTGTCTTGTGCCATTGATTTTAAGCACTGTTGTTCTTAATAGGGAAATCTACTGATGAAAAAAAAAAAAAGTAAAGTGGTGTGACATGGCTTGTTAAAAATGTTTTTTTAAATTTTAACCTTTGGGTCATTTTCCCAAAACCCCCAAAAAGGGGGGGCCTTCTTTTTGGTTTTTGGGAAAAAGGGGCATGGAGGCGGGGATTGGGGTTGGGGGATGCACTTTTTTCCCTCTCCCCCTTTACTGGAATGAAGCCTGTGGCATCCCCCCTGATGGAGGGCACAGCATTTTCCCATTTAAAATTACAGTGGAAAATTTCTTTCTCTGCAAAAAACCTTCCATTACCTGCCGGGGAAAGGGGGCCCTTTGGTTTGGCTGGCTGCTGTGAGGACAAAAAAAAGAGAAATGAAAGGTCGAGGTAGGTCCCATTTTCAGGAAAAGGGAATAACAAAATTGCGGGAAATTTGATGCTGTTTTCTATCCTTTTGCAAATGGGACACAGCTGGGGGAAAGTTTTTTGGGAAGCTAAGGGGAAGTACACAACAGCTTATGATGTGCTTGTTGATAATTTCCCCAAATTTAATGGGTTGGGGAATTTTCTAGGGACCAAGTTTCAAACCCGTTTGTCTGCCCCTTTAGGACTCTGACTCTAGGGGGGACGGGAAAAAGGTTTTTGGAGCAATTATTTTCCATGCTGCCTGCCTCACCCTGCTGACAAGTTTGTGCTGCGGGCCCCCGGGTTTTAAAATTTGGAGAGCCCCCAAACTTTTTAAGAGTTTAAAAGGGAAGAACCTTCTTGGAGGTTTTGGTACTGATGCATCTTAAAGAAAAGCACTCTTTTTTGTCTCTAATTTTTTATGAGGTGCTCTGCTAATACAGTAGCTTTAAAAATCTAAAGTAGTGTTATAAAGGGTTAAGACCAAACTGTTAAACCCTGTGTGTTGTGTGCCCGTTCTGTCCAGTTGATATGTGCTGTTATTTTTCAACTTTATTTTTTTTTTTTAAAAAACAAAAAAAAAATCCGGGCCCTTTTGACTGAGATGACACTCGATTTTAAAAAAATTACTGCTTTTAAATGTCAGTATTTGGGGAATGGGCCCAGTTCCCTCTCTGAAACGAATCTCACCCAGGAGTTCACAGGGATTTGGGGGGCCATTGTTTAAAAAAAGGAATGAAAAGTTGCTTATGGGAATTTTCTTGCCCCCATTGTAGGCCCAAAAAGTAAAAGCTGGTCTAAAATTTATGTAATTTTTGGAAACTGTGGGCCCCTTTTTTCAATGCTCATTCCCCCCCACAGTTTATTTTGGGTCATTTAATTTCAAAAAGGGTTTGATCTTTTTACAGTGTTTTCTATAGGAGCATGACAGGGACACACACCCCTTTTTATAGCACGAGGGAAAAAGGGGCCAAAGGTAAGTTCAGGGAGGACATACATTTTTTTATGGGTTGGATTATTTTGAAAGTTTTTTGAAATAACCCTCTTTTGCCCTGTGGGTTTCTTTTCCCCCAGAAAACTTGAAGTGGTGGTATGTATTTTGCCATGTGCTTTTTTTACGGAGGGCTGGCTGAAGGTACTCTTTAGGCTGAAGGGGTTTTTAAAGCCACTGTGGTTGAGAGCTGGTGCTCTCAATCCTTCCAGGGGAGCACTTTTTTTTCCATAGGGGTTTTTAAATTCCCGGGAGTTCTTTTTTTTTTTGCCTTTTTAATTTTCAGGTTTGCTGTATGAACCATTCGTTTTGCAAAAAAAACTAAGGTTAAATAATTTATTTAAAAAAATCTTAATCAGTTTCCTCATAGCCAAAACAAAAGCATGTGCTCATTGCCCCCTTTTAACATTTCCCCAAATTTTAAATTATGAAGGTGATGGTGGCCTTGTTCTTTAAAAAAGGAAAAAAGGGCCCTTCTTTTCTGCCCTTCAAAACATGACTATTTCTGGTTTTCCCCATGCCAGCTGACGAAGTAGCATTCGTTTTGTGTAGTTCATTGAACGAGGCAGCATTTTAAATTTAAAAGTGGAAGTCAGAGGGAAGGCATGATGTCCTGAAATCTTTTATTTTCTATAGCAGATATAAACAGCCAGAAATCCCTGAGGGGTAGAGGTTTTCTTAAATTTTTAGCTTTCTTAAAATTTTTCTGGCCCCCCTCCCCTTTAGGCCCCCTAACAGCCAAAAGTGTTCCCCGTTGTTTAATAGTTGGAAATAGCTGTATGCCTTTCATTGGCCTAAATAAGGGAATTTTTCCTTCCCCAAGGGGTTTTTAAATCACTTCATGGGGAAGTTTAAAATCCCCCTAAGCCCGTTGAGGGAGAATACAAATTTTTTTGATGTCTGAGTAAAAAGTATAACATAAAAGCTTTGTTCTGGGGCATTTGAAGCATACTGAAGATTTTTTTA
>NW_026914837.1:0-2457 GCF_034315485.1 Pezoporus occidentalis
GATTTATGTTGTAGTGATGGTCTTCAATACTTTATACTGACAATGAGATGGTTGTGTACTTACACCAAAACAAAATGTTCATTCACTTGAAAATTTTGAGAGATGTTTGTATTATTTAATTTGAATGACCTGTAAAATTGCCCTTATAATCTTGCATTGCTGTAACAGCACTAACCACTAAGAGGAAAAAAGTCAAATATTCATTGCAAAGCTAGATTGCATTTCTTTAAAAGGATGTTTGAATTTTCTAATAGATGTGTATTGTATTGTTTAATTGGAGACCTGTCACTGGAGAAAAGTTTCAGTCTTTGTCTTGGAGAGAATGAAGCGGTACCTTTCAGATGGATCCAAGAAAATGTAGGAATATATTAAAATTGCTGAAACACAGTTCTTTATGAATGAAAGGTGAAAAGCTGGAATAGTGCTGATCCATTCAGGTACTCAGGATTCGGTTGATATACTATATGCACCCTAAATAAGAAAACTGGAGGCACATGATTGATATGAGGTGTTTAAAGAACATTTAAAAAAATGCCTTCCTATTAAGCAAAAATGTTAATACATTTATCTGGAAGTCGTCCAAAAGAAACAGCTACAATCTTAGTTAAATCTGTTCTGATACTGTAAACTGTGTTGTTGCTTGTTTGTGAGTGATCTTTGTAGCTTACTTGGCTAGATTCCTAAAATAATACTGAAATTATTACTTTATTCCTTTCTCTGTGTCTTGACATTTCAAAATCTCTTAAATTTTGGTGGTTTTGGTGTTGTTTTTTTTGGGGTGGTGGTGGTGTTTAGTGGTGTTTTGGTTGATGTTTGGTTATTGGTCTTAATGGATCTTAAAAAATACTAAATTAATAAGTGAATGCAACAGATGGATAATAAAGGAGGTAAAAACCTAACCCCAGATTTTCTCAGTAAATGCTGAAATGACCATATACAAGGCTGTTTCTATTACAGCTCGTTATTAGATCACGCTACTGTTTTTAAAACTGCATTATTCTACTTTTCCTACCATATTTCATTAATTTGGAGGTGAAAAGGGTCGCATGTTTTGTATAAGGCAAAATACTTTTAAATGAAGGGAATGGTATAAAATCAGACAAGGATCCTGTGAACTTTTGGGGTTTGAGTATATTTCTTGTGAATATCTGAGAAAGATGAGTTTGCACAAAAGCTTATTATTAAGACTTAATATTAAGACTTATTATCAAGTCTTACATCCTTAAACTTTCTTGTTGCCAATCACCTGGAGCTGTGAAACTGCTACAATATTCTGAAGTAGGAGATACAATCCCAACATGCTGTAAAGGCCCGTCTTTAAGGTGAAAGTTGTGTTGATGGGCATTAAATCCCACTTTGAAGAAGATGATGTATTTAAATCTGGATGCAAGGGGCAGAACTTCCCTGAAAAAGTTACTGATATTCTGTCAATGTTACTAGTGATTATTTTTAAAAAATTTTTTTTCCCCCCGGAAGGCCCCTTTTAAAAAATTTTTGGGGTTTTTTTTTTTAATTTTTCTCCTTAAAAATTAAAAAAATTTTTTTAAAAAAAAAAATTTTTTTTTTTTTGGGGGGGGTTTTTTTTTTGGGAAAAAAAATTTTTAAAAAAAAATTAAAAGTTTTTTGGGGGTTTTTTTAAAAAAAAGGGCCCCAAAAAAAAAAAACCCCAAAAAAATTTTCCCCCCCATTTTAAAAAAAAAAAAATTTTTTTTTTTTCCCCAAATTTCCCCCAAGAACCCTTTCCCCTTTTTTTTCAGATTAAAGATAACAGAATATGTGGGGGGTGTTTGTTGATATGTCTGCAGAACTTTAGGAGTGCTTACCCAGTATGCTAAATCAAACCTAATGTATTTCTGAGCCATTATCTTCTGTCTGACCAGAGGCTTCAGAATTAGGTGAATGAAATCCACAAGCCCTCTTACAGCATGACACTGCCATAATCTCCATATGGAAAAAGGGAAATATTATCCATCTGTTGCATTCACTTATTAATTTAGTATTTTTTAAGATCCATTAAGACCAATTAACATGTCAACAAGTACAGATAATAGAGTTAAATAACCATCTAAGGCCTTTTCATAATTGGTGTTATTGCGCATGTACAGAAGTCGGGAGACAGGCATGCGTCCTTCCACATAGATACATGCTTTATTAATAATGACCTGAAAGTGACATTTATACATGATGGCATTTGAAAATTCAGATTATCAATCACTGGACTAATTTTTAGCTTTATGTGGAGACTTACGAAGAAGGAAACACTAATATAAATCCACTGAAGGCTAAAAATAAGTGATATAGTGTTGTTTTAATTCAAGGATGTAAGCAAGATGAACCACTGTGACTCAGTTAATACCCTTTATTAGGGGGACCAATATAAATGGGAAGAGGCAAGGGAGGGCTTCTGAAAAAAGATCTAAAAAAAACCCCCAAACCCTCCAAACCAACAACAAAAAA
>NW_026914838.1:0-6647 GCF_034315485.1 Pezoporus occidentalis
AGCTTGAGCTGGACCTGTTCAGCACACAATCACCTTTACATTGGTGCATCCATTGTTGCTTTCACTGCTCCCTTTCATACAGGAAAAGCATTTGAATGGAATCAGTTCAGAGCCTGCTCTCTGCTGCGCAGCAACACAGCAGAGAACGAAGAGTGGCATCTGCTCCCACAGCAGAAGAACCAGCAGGGAAAGCTGGTGCTGGGCCTCTTCAGCACACAGGCTGCTTTGCAACGGTGTCACCATCATTGCAGTCTCTCCTCGGTTTCATACCTAAAAGTCCATTTGAATCCAAATTCTCAGCTGGTCGCTCTCAGCTGCCCAGCAGCACAGTGAGTACAGCACAAACGTTTGGCTTCTGCTCCCACAGCAGAAGTGTCAGGATTGAAAGCTGGTGCTGGACCTGTTCAGCACACAATCACCTTTACATTGGTGCATCCATCGTTGCTTTCACTGCTCCCTTTCATACAGGAAAAGCATTTGAATGGAATCAGTTCAGAGCCTGCTCTCTGCTGCGCAGCAACACAGTCAGCACAGAATGAACAGTGGCATCTGCTCCCACAGCAGAAGAACCAGCAGGGAAAGCTAGTGCTGGGCCTCTTCAGCACACAGGCTGCTTTGCAACGGTGTCACCATCATTGCAGTCTCTCCTCGGTTTCATACCTAAAAGTCCATTTGAATCCAAATTCTCAGCTGGTCGCTCTCAGCTGCCCAGCAGCACAGTGAGTACAGCACGAACGTTTGGCTTCTGCTCCCACAGCAGAAGAGCCAGGATTGAAAGCTTGTGCTGGACCTGTTCAGCACACAATCACCTTTACATTGGTGCATCCATCGTTGCTTTCACTGCTCCTTTTCATACAGGAAAAGCATTTGAATGGAATCAGTTCAGAGCCTGCTCTCTGCTGGCAGCAACACAGTCAGCACAGAAAGAACAGTGGCATCTGCTCCCACAGCAGAAGAACCAGCAGGGAAAGCTAGTGCTGGGCCTCTTCAGCACACAGGCTGCTTTGCAACGGTGTCACCATCATTGCAGTCTCTCCTCGGTTTCATACCTAAAAGTCCATTTGAATCCAAATTCTCAGCTGGTCGCTCTCAGCTGCAGGCAGCACAGTGAGTACAGCACGAACGTTTGGCTTCTGCTCCCACAGCAGAAGAGCCAGGATTGAAAGCTTGTGCTGGACCTGTTCAGCACACAATCACCTTTACATTGGTGCATCCATCGTTGCTTTCACTGCTCCCTTTCATACAGGAAAAGCATTTGAATGGAATCAGTTCAGAGCCTGCTCTCTGCTGGCAGCAACACAGTCAGCACAGAATGAACAGTGGCATCTGCTCCCACAGCAGAAGAACCAGCAGGGAAAGCTAGTGCTGGGCCTCTTCAGCACACAGGCTGCTTTGCAACGGTGTCACCATCATTGCAGTCTCTCCTCGGTTTCATACCTAAAAGTCCATTTGAATCCAAATTCTCAGCTGGTCGCTCTCAGCTGCAGGCAGCACAGTGAGTACAGCACGAACGTTTGGCCTCTGCTCCCACAGCAGAAGAGCCAGGATTGAAAGCTGGTGCTGGACCTGTTCAGCACACAATCACCTTTACATTGGTGCATCCATCGTTGCTTTCACTGCTCCCTTTCATACAGGAAAAGCATTTGAATGGAATCAGTTCAGAGCCTGCTCTCTGCTGCGCAGCAACACAGTCAGCACAGAACGAACAGTGGCATCTGCTCCCACAGCAGAAGAACCAGCAGGGAAAGCTAGTGCTGGGCCTCTTCAGCACACAGGCTGCTTTGCAACGGTGTCACCATCATTGCAGTCTCTCCTCGGTTTCATACCTAAAAGTCCATTTGAATCCAAATTCTCAGCTGGTCGCTCTCAGCTGCAGGCAGCACAGTGAGTACAGCACGAACGTTTGGCCTCTGCTCCCACAGCAGAAGTGTCAGGATTGAAAGCTTGTGCTGGACCTGTTCAGCACACAATCACCTTTACATTGGTGCATCCATCGTTGCTTTCACTGCTCCCTTTCATACAGGAAAAGCATTTGAATGGAATCAGTTCAGAGCCTGCTCTCTGCTGCGCAGCAACACAGTCAGCACAGAATGAACAGTGGCATCTGCTCCCACAGCAGAAGAACCAGCAGGGAAAGCTAGTGCTGGGCCTCTTCAGCACACAGGCTGCTTTGCAACGGTGTCACCATCATTGCAGTCTCTCCTCGGTTTCATACCTAAAAGTCCATTTGAATCCAAATTCTCAGCTGGTCGCTCTCAGCTGCCCAGCAGCACAGTGAGTACAGCACGAACGTTTGGCCTCTGCTCCCACAGCAGAAGAGCCAGGATTGAAAGCTGGTGCTGGACCTGTTCAGCACACAATCACCTTTACATTGGTGCATCCATCGTTGCTTTCACTGCTCCCTTTCATACAGGAAAAGCATTTGAATGGAATCAGTTCAGAGCCTGCTCTCTGCTGCGCAGCAACACAGTCAGCACAGAACGAAGAGTGGCATCTGCTCCCACAGCAGAAGAACCAGCAGGGAAATCTAGTGCTGGGCCTCTTCAGCACACAGGCTGCTTTGCAACGGTGTCACCATCATTGCAGTCTCTCCTCGGTTTCATACCTAAAAGTCCATTTGAATCCAAATTCTCAGCTGGTCGCTCTCAGCTGCAGGCAGCACAGTGAGTACAGCACGAACGTTTGGCCTCTGCTCCCACAGCAGAAGTGTCAGGATTGAAAGCTTGTGCTGGTCCTGTTCAGCACACAATCACCTTTACATTGGTGCATCCATCGTTGCTTTCACTGCTCACTTTCATACAGGAAAAGCATTTGAATGGAATCAGTTCAGAGCCTGCTCTCTGCTGCGCAGCAACACAGCACAGAATGAACAGTGGCATCTGCTCCCACAGCAGAAGAACCAGCAGGGAAAGCTAGTGCTGGGCCTCTTCAGCACACAGGCTGCTTTGCAACGGTGTCACCATCATTGCAGTCTCTCCTCGGTTTCATACCTAAAACTCCATTTGAATCCAAATTCTCAGCTGGTCGCTTTCAGCTGCCCAGCAGCACAGTGAGTACAGCACGAACGTTTGGCCTCTGCTCCCACAGCAGTAGAGCCAGGAGGGAAAGCTTGTGCTGGACCTGTTCAGCACACAATCACCTTTACATTGGTGCATCCATCGTTGCTTTCACTGCTCCCTTTCATACAGGAAAAGCATTTGAATGGAATCAGTTCAGAGCCTGCTCTCTGCTGCGCAGCAACACAGTCAGCGCAGAATGAACCGTGGCATCTGCTCCCACAGCAGAAGAACCAGCAGGGAAAGCTAGTGCTGGGCCTCTTCAGCACACAGGCTGCTTTGCAACGGTGTCACCATCGTTGCAGTCTCTCCTCGGTTTCATACCTAAAACTCCATTTGAATCCAAATTCTCAGCTGGTCTCTCTCAGCTGCAGGCAGCACAGTGAGTACAGCACGAACGTTTGGCTTCTGCTCCCACAGCAGAAGAGCCAGGATTGAAAGCTTGTGCTGGACGTGTTCAGCACACAATCACCTTTACATTGGTGCATCCATCGTTGCTTTCACTGCTCCCTTTCATACAGGAAAAGCATTTGAATGGAATCAGTTCAGAGCCTGCTCTCTGCTGCGCAGCAACACAGTCAGCGCAGAAGGAACAGTGGCATCTGCTCCCACAGCAGAAGAACCAGCAGGGAAAGCTAGTGCTGGGCCTCTTCAGCACACAGGCTGCTTTGCAACGGTGTCACCATCATTGCAGTCTCTCCTCGGTTTCATACCTAAAACTCCATTTGAATCCAAATTCTCAGCTGGTCTCTCTCAGCTGCAGGCAGCACAGTGAGTACAGCACGAACGTTTGGCTTCTGCCCCCACAGCAGAAGAGCCAGGAGGGAAAGATTGTGCTGGACCTGTTCAGCACACAATCACCTTTACATTGGTGCATCCATCGTTGCTTTCACTGCTCCTTTTCATACAGGAAAAGCATTTGAATGGAATCAGTTCAGAGCCTGCTCTCTGCTGGCAGCAACACAGCAGAGAATGAACTGTGGCATCTGCTCCCACAGCAGAAGAACCAGCAGGGAAAGCTGGTGCTGGGCCTCTTCAGCACACAGGCTGCTTTGCAACGGTGTCACCATCATTGCAGTCTCTCCTCGGTTTCATACCTAAAAGTCCATTTGAATCCAAATTCTCAGCTGGTCTCTCTCAGCTGCAGGCAGCACAGTGAGTACAGCACGAACGTTTGGCCTCTGCTCCCACAGCAGAAGAGCCAGGAGGGAAAGCTGGTGCTGGACCTGTTCAACACACAATCACCTTTACATTGGTGCATCCATCGTTGCTTTCACTGCTCCCTTTCATACAGGAAAATCATTTGAATGGAATCAGTTCAGAGCCTGCTCTCTGCTGCGCAGCAACACAGTCAGCGCAGAATGAACAGTGGCATCTGCTCACACAGCAGAAGAACCAGCAGGGAAAGCTGGTGCTGGGCCTCTTCAGCACACAGGCTGCTTTGCAACGGTGTCACCATCATTGCAGTCTCTCCTCGGTTTCATACCTAAAAGTCCATTTGAATCCAAATTCTCAGCTGGTCGCTTTCAGCTGCCCAGCAGCACAGTGAGTACGGCACAAACGTTTGGCTTCTGCTCCCACAGCAGAAGAGCCAGGATTGAAAGCTTGTGCTGGACCTGTTCAGCACACAATCACCTTTACATTGGTGCATCCATCGTTGCTTTCACTGCTCCCTTTCATACAGGAAAAGCATTTGAATGGAATCAGTTCAGAGCCTGCTCTCTGCTGCGCAGCAACACAGTCAGCACAGAATGAACAGTGGCATCTGCTCCCACAGCAGAAGAACCAGCAGGGAAAGCTAGTGCTGGGCCTCTTCAGCACACAGGCTGCTTTGCAACGGTGTCACCATCATTGCAGTCTCTCCTCGGTTTCATACCTAAAACTCCATTTGAATCCAAATTCTCAGCTGGTCACCCTCAGCTGCAGGCAGCACAGTGAGTAGAGCACGAACGTTTGGCCTATGCTCCCACAGCAGAAGAGCCAGGAAGGAAAGCTGGTGTTGGACCTGTTCAGCACACAATCACCTTTACATTGGTGCATCCATCGTTGCTTTCACTGCTCCCTTTCATACAGGAAAAGCATTTGAATGGAGTCAGTTCAGAGCCTGCTCTCTGCTGGCAGCAACACAGTCAGCACAGAACGAACAGCGGCATCTGCTCCCACAGCAGAAGAACCAGCAGGGAAAGCTAGTGCTGGGCCTCTTCAGCACACAGGCTGCTTTGCAACGGTGTCACCATCATTGCAGTCTCTCCTCGGTTTCATACCTAAAACTCCATTTGAATCCAAATTCTCAGCTGGTCTCTCTCAGCTGCAGGCAGCACAGTGAGTACAGCACGAACGTTTGGCTTCTGCTCCCACAGCAGAAGAGCCAGGATTGAAAGCTTGTGCTTGGACCTGTTCAGCACACAATCACCTTTACATTGGTGCATCCATCGTTGCTTTCACTGCTCCCTTTCATACAGGAAAAGCATTTGAATGGAATCAGTTCAGAGCCTGCTCTCTGCTGGCAGCAACACAGTCAGCACAGAATGAACAGTGGCATCTGCTCCCACAGCAGAAGAACCAGCAGGGAAAGCTGGTGCTGGGCCTCTTCAGCACACAGGCTGCTTTGCAACGGTGTCACCATCATTGCAGTCTCTCCTCGGTTTCATACCTAAAACTCCATTTGAATCCAAATTCTCAGCTGGTCTCTCTCAGCTGCAGGCAGCACAGTGAGTACAGCACGAACGTTTGGCCTCTGCTCCCACAGCAGAAGAGCCAGGATTGAAAGCTTGTGCTGGACCTGTTCAGCACACAATCACCTTTACATTGGTGCATCCATCGTTGCTTTCACTGCTCCCTTTCATACAGGAAAAGCATTTGAATGGAATCAGTTCAGAGCCTGCTCTCTGCTGGCAGCAACACAGTCAGCACAGAAAGAACAGTGGCATCTGCTCCCGCAACAGAAGAACCAGCAGGGAAAGCTAGTGCTGGGCCTCTTCAGCACACAGGCTGCTTTGCAACGGTGTCACCATCATTGCAGTCTCTCCTCGGTTTCATACCTAAAAGTCCATTTGAATCCAAATTCTCAGCTGGTCTCTCTCAGCTGCAGGCAGCACAGTGAGTACAGCACGAACGTTTGGCTTCTGCTCCCACAGCAGAAGAGCCAGGAGGGAAAGATTGTGCTGGGCAACACAGTCAGCACAGAATGAACAGTGGCATCTGCTCCCACAGCAGAAGAACCAGCAGGGAAAGCTAGTGCTGGGCCTCTTCAGCACACAGGCTGCTTTGCAACGGTGTCACCATCATTGCAGTCTCTCCTCGGTTTCATACCTAAAACTCCATTTGAATCCAAATTCTCAGCTGGTCGCTCTCAGCTGCAGGCAGCACAGTGAGTACAGCACGAACGTTTGGCTTCTGCTCCCACAGCAGAAGAGCCAGGATTGAAAGCTGGTGCTGGACCTGTTCAGCACACAATCACCTTTACATTGGTGCATCCATCGTTGCTTTCACTGCTCCCTTTCATACAGGAAAAGCATTTGAATGGAATCAGTCCAGAGCCTGCTCTCTGCTGGCAGCAACACAGCACAGAATGAACTGTGGCATCTGCTC
>NW_026914839.1:0-5031 GCF_034315485.1 Pezoporus occidentalis
TTTAGCTTAATTTAATTTTCTTTAATATTTCCAGGATTCCAAATCTCCTTCACCAAGACCAAATATGCCAGTCTGGTACTTTATAATGAAAAGTAGCAACGTGCAAAACATTGATATTTCTCAACAGAAGGGTATATGGTCTACTACGCCGAGTAATGAGCGAAAGCTAAATAGAGCCTTTTGGGAGAGCAGCATGGTTTACTTGATATTTTCTGTTCAAGGGTCTGGACACTTTCAGGTGAGTCCTTAGTTAATACTGAGTATTAGCTTTGGTTAATGGTTTGGGAGAGTGCAGCAAATGACTATGTGTAGTATGGAGGTTTTTGCTTATGACTTCTGACCTCTGAAGAAGTAAAGATTAGCAAGCAAAAGTAACTGGTTGCTGATAAAAGAGTACTTCACTCTTCTCTGACATACATCTTTTTAGCTAAGTCAGTTTGTCACTCAAAGGCTAAGAGCTAACTGCTTCTGAGCATCTTGAGTCAGAATAATATTTAGACCCTGCATTAATTCTTTAAAACAACAAACCAAACAAATTCAGACAAAACAGGGGATTGCTACACTTTTCTCTGCGTGCCAAAGTAAACATTGTAACAGGCAATTACAGTCAAGTCAAAGCTTTCTAAAGCCAGTCATTTAATAAATACATAAATGTATTTATTAAAAATTTTAATAAAATCTGTTCTGTCTGAACTGCAGTTTTTAAGTCAGGAGGTGGAAGGCAATGGCCATGATTCTTCCAGAGCTGTTTCTTTACTTCAAGTTTAGCAAAGTGTTTGTCAACAACTTGTTGACAAATTTGTAGCCATTTGACGTTAAAGACTTGACCTGTAGTGAAGTAGTGCGAAGTTGCAGGTTGGCTGTATTCTGGAGTGGGCTAAACTCAGTTGTTCCAGGAAAAAACGAAGTTCAACTTAGCTCTTTTTATATGAACTGTTAATGAAAATCAGCTAAACTTAAAATCTAATGAACTAGCCCAAATACAGCTGCCTTGGTGCCACTACTGAAGGATTATGGTGAGTATATGTGATGATTTGCAAATGCAGTACTGGAAAGTAATTTTCAGCACGGCAGTTGTTACAAAATGGTCTATATTGTATTGGTGCTCTAGATGAGAAATCTGGGAGAGAAAGGCATGCTGACGTCTATAGCATAGGTGGTTGATGTTGCCTTAGCCTTTTAGTTTGACAATGCACTGGACATTCATGGGATTAACAGTATGAATATTGTTGTGTACCAAGTGTTCCTTACTTTCCACCTTTATTTTTCCCCTGTTCCTTTTATTAATTTCCATTTAAGTCTGGCTTGAGCTGTCTAGGACTGCATTTGTTGCAACAGTAGTGTGTGCTGCTGACTTAAGTAGTGCACTGCATCTTGTGGACTCTTCAGTCGTAAGTAGTGTAAATTTTCATAAATACCTTATAAGTTTGGTGCATGGCGGTTTGTTTTGTTTGCTGGTGGTTTGAGTTTTTCTTCCTTCTTTGTTGAAGTGAGGAAATAAAAAAAGCAACTTTGACTTCTTTCCTCGAAAAACAGCTATACTCTCATACTTCCATGTGAAATTTTGTTAACATAGAAGGAACATGGGAAAGAGGAATGGATTTCTGAAAAAAAACCTACAACTAACAAGGAATAGCTAATGAACTATTATGTAGTAGAACATTCATCTTGATTCCTTAGGATTCAGGTGGTTTTGCAGCACCTTTTCCACTTCTGTTAAAAAGCTAAAAAAAACTTTGATAATTGTGAGAGATGAATTGAGAGGCATTCTGTAGTGAAACCCTGGAAGGGGTATTTGAGGTGGGAAATCACATGCAACTTTCTAGGTGCAGGCACTTCAAAAGATCCAGCTTAATGGGGGAGAGTACTTTAAAACTAATTCAGAAGTTTCATATATAGTCAAGTAATTTAATTCCAATGTAAGCATAAAGGCTGTAATTGTGTCTTTCCTTTTATATTTCAATTTTTGCTCCAGGGTTTTGCTAGAATGGCATCAGGCTCTGGAATCTCTAAAGATATTTTGCAAGTGGTCTGGGGAGAATGCAGAAACTGCCAGAGAACTCTTGTGCCAATTCTCTTTCAGCTTTTTGCAGTTGCATTTAGCTTTAACACACTGGAGAACTGTCCTAAGTTTCTACCTCAAGATTCTTTTCAGGCTTTACAGAAAATTCAAAGCTATAATGATGGACAGTTACTCACGTGTGACGGACTACCTCAGAGAACAAATCTATTGCTAAAACACATCATGAGCCACTGCCTTGTTACAGATGTTGCTGAAAAAATGCTATAAAACTAGCTTATAATCCATTGCAATTTATTCTGTTACAAATGCAGACCTGCAGACTGCTATATGACACTCTGTTTTTAAATCCCCAGTGTTGGTAGTACAGGACTAAGCAGCACTATTTTATAGAACACGCAAAACCTATAGAAACTGTATTTTGAGGAAAAAATCCTTATTAGTTCATATATTTACAAAAACTTATGAGTTCATGAGTTAGGAGAGTCACTGCTACTGTAGTAGCAGGTTGGGCAAGCGTTTTGGCAAAATTTATTTAGTCTGCCCTGGGCATCCTGCACAGCCGTCAAGAACAGTAATGCTTGATTCTTAGTTGTGCTCTGTGGCAAAGAGGAAAACTTTTCTTTTCATACTTGCTGTAGGCTATTCTGCCAGAATTTCTGTGAATTTTTTTACCTTATGCTCTCCAGTGTTTTGAGATAAATGTCAAGGCTAAACAAGCTAACAAACAATACACCAAGTAAGGAAGACTTTAGAAGAGAACATTACCTGGCCATCCCTGCTTATTTGTACTTTCTTATTATCATTCCAAGGGTTGAGCAAATGGTGTGCAAACTGGAAAGGAATGCTTTCTTTTCGGATCCACTCCACCTTAAATACACCTCCAAAACCAGCAGATCCCCAGTCTTGACTTTTCTCACACCCTATCTCTGATGCCATTCTAGCAAAACCCTGGAGCAAAAATTGAAATATAAAAGGAAAGACACAATTACAGCCTTTATGCTTACATTGGAATTAAATTACTTGACTATATATGAAACTTCTGAATTAGTTTCAAAGTACTCTCCCCCATTAAGCTGGATCTTTTGAAGTGCCTGCACCTAGAAAGTTGCATGTGATTTCCCACCTCAAATACCCCTTCCAGGGTTTCACTACAGAATGCCTCTCAATTCATCTCTCACAATTATCAAAGTTTTTTTTAGCTTTTTAACAGAAGTGGAAAAGGTGCTGCAAAACCACCTGAATCCTAAGGAATCAAGATGAATGTTCTACTACATAATAGTTCATTAGCTATTCCTTGTTAGTTGTAGGTTTTTTTTTCAGAAATCCATTCCTTCTTTCCCATGTTCCTTCTATGTTAACAAAATTTCACATGGAAGTATGAGAGTATAGCTGTTTTTCGAGGAAAGAAGTCAAAGTTGCTTTTTTATTTCCTCACTTCAACAAAGAAGGAAGAAAAACTCAAACCACCACAAACAAAACAAACCGCCATGCACCAAACTTATAAGGTATTTATGAAAATTTACACTACTTACGACTGAAGAGTCCACAAGATGCAGTGCACTACTTAAGTCAGCAGCACACACTACTGTTGCAACAAATGCAGTCCTAGACAGCTCAAGCCAGACTTAAATGGAAATTAATAAAAGGAACAGGGGAAAAATAAAGGTGGAAAGTAAGGAGACACTTGGTACACAACAATATTCATACTGTTAATCCCATGAATGTCCAGTGCATTGTCAAACTAAAAGGCTAAGGCAACATCAACCACCTATGCTCCTGACGTCAGCATGCCTTTCTCTCCCAGATTTCTCGTCTAGAGCACCAATACAATATAGACCATTTTCAGTAACAACTGCCGTGCTGAAAATTACTTTCCAGTACTGCATTTGCAAATCATCATACATATATCTCACCATAATCCTTCAGTAGTGGCACCAAGGCAGCTGTATTTGGGCTAGTTCATTAGATTTTAAGTTTAGCTGATTTTCATTAACAGTTCATATAAAAAGAGCTAAGTTGAACTTCGTTTTTTCCTGGAACAACTGAGTTTAGCCCACTCCAGAATACAGCCAACCTGCAACTTCGCACTACTTCACTACAGGTCAAGTCTTTAACGTCAAATGGCTACAAATTTGTCAACAAGTTGTTGACAAACACTTTGCTAAACTTGAAGTAAAGAAACAGCTCTGGAAGAATCATGGCCATTGCCTTCCACCTCCTGACTTAAAAACTGCAGTTCAGACAGAACAGATTTTATTAAAATTTTTAATAAATACATTTATGTATTTATTAAATGACTGGCTTTAGAAAGCTTTGACTTGACTGTAATTGCCTGTTACAATGTTTACTTTGGCACGCAGAGAAAAGTGTAGCAATCCCCTGTTTTGTCTGAATTTGTTTGGTTTGTTGTTTTAAAGAATTAATGCAGGGTCTAAATATTATTCTGACTCAAGATGCTCAGAAGCAGTTAGCTCTTAGCCTTTGAGTGACAAACTGACTTAGCTAAAAAGATGTATGTCAGAGAAGAGTGAAGTACTCTTTTATCAGCAACCAGTTACTTTTGCTTGCTAATCTTTACTTCTTAGAGGTCAGAAGTCATAAGCAAAAACCTCCATACTACACATAGTCATTTGCTGCACTCTCCCAAACCATTAACCAAAGCTAATACTCAGTATTAACTAAGGACTCACCTGAAAGTGTCCAGACCCTTGAACAGAAAATATCAAGTAAACCATGCTGCTCTCCCAAAAGGCTCTATTTAGCTTTCGCTCATTACTCGGCGTAGTAGACCATATACCCTTCTGTTGAGAAATATCAATGTTTTGCACGTTGCTACTTTTCATTATAAAGTACCAGACTGGCATATTTGGTCTTGGTGAAGGAGATTTGGAATCCTGGAAATATTAAAGAAAATTAAATTAAGCTAAAAAAAAAAAAAAACAAACAAAAAAAAAACCACCAACCAACCAACCAACCAAAAAAATACCCCAAACCACCACACAAACAAA
>NW_026914840.1:0-4311 GCF_034315485.1 Pezoporus occidentalis
GCGAAGAGCGGAGGGAAAGCTGGTGCTGCATCTTCAGAACAGAGTCAGCTTTGCAACGTATCTCCATCTTACTCTCAGGGCTTCACTTTCATACGTATGTTACATTTGAAGCTACCTCTCAGGAGCTTGCTACTGCTGCCCAGCAGCACACTGGGTAGAGCACGAACTTTTGGCCTCTGTTCCCCCAGCCGAAGAGCCAGGAGGGAAAGCTGGGGCTGGGAATCTTCAGCACACAGTCAGCTTTGCAACTGAGCAGCCATCTGCTGCTCTCTGAGCTTTCAACTAAATGTCTTCAATGGCAAGCTCTCCGAGCCTGCTCTCGGCTGCCAGCAGCACGTATAGGCATCTTTTCTCTGCTCCCACAGCAGAAGAGCCGGGAGGGAAAGCTGGGGTGGCATCTTCGCACAGAGTCAGCTTTGCGGTCCTCCATCTTCTTTCCTAAAGCTTTCACACCTAAGAGAGTTGATCCGCTCGAAGCCGCACTTGCTGCCCAGCAACGCAGTCGTAGCTGCAAGGGCGTACGCGAAGGGAGGGGGCTGGCATCATCAGCAAACAGAGTCAGTTGCTCCATCATTGCTTTCACTGCTCACTTTCATACCTGAAGAATTTGAAGAACCCTTCGAACCTGCACTCTGCTGCCCGCAACGCAGTGCGTGATGCAGAGGTTTGGCTTCTGTTCTCACAGCCAAGAGGAGGAGGAAGGTGGGGAAAACAGAGTCAGCTTTCAACACACTCATCACTTTCAGGGCTCACTTTCATACGTGAGTTTGCTTTGAATCTACCTCTCAGGACTTGCTGTCTGCTCCCAGAGCCACTATAGCACGAAGGCCTGTTCAGCCGAAGACTGGGACTGGCCCGGGAAATCCAGAGAAAGTAGGCTGCTCTTCAGCACACGTCAGCTTTCAACCTAATCATTGCTGTTCACTGCTCACTTTCATACCTGAAAGAGTAGTTTGATGAAACCTCTTCGGCTGCTCTGGCCCAGCAGCGCAGGCGGAGGCAGAAGCCTTACTTTCAGGGCTCACTTTCATACGTGAGTTTGCATTTGAATGCTACCTCTCAGGAGCTTGCTGTCTGCTGCCCAGCAGCACACTGAGTAGAGCACGAACTTTTGGCCTCTGTTCTCACAGCCGAAGAGCCAGGAGGGAAAGCTGGGCCTGGGAATCTTCAGCACACAGTCAGCTTTGCAACGGAGACACCATCTGTGCTCTCTGAGCTTTCAAACCTAAAAGTGCATTTGAATGCAAGCTCTCCAGAGCCTGCTCTCGGCTGCCCAGCAGCATAGTGAGTAGAGCACCAACGTTTGGGTTCTGCTCCCACAGTAGAAGAGCCAGGAGGGAAAGATCGTGCTGGGCCTCTTCAGCACACAGTCAGCTTTACAAGGGTGTCACCATCATGCCTGTTCACTGCTCACTTTCATACGTAAAAGTCTATTTGTATTGTACCTCTCCGGGGCTTGCTCTAGGGGACCCAGGAGCACAGCGAGGAGGGCACGAACGTTTGCCCTCTGTTCCCACAGCCGAAGACGAATGAAAAAAGCTGGTGCTGGGCCTCTTCAGCACCCAGCTTTGCAACGGTGCCTCCATCATTGCAGTTTCTCCTCGGTTTAATGCCTAAAAGACAATTTGAATAAAAACTAGAGGTCACTCTCAGCTGCCCAGCAGCACAGTGAGTAGAGCACGAACGTTTGGCCTCTGCTCCCACATTAGAAGAGAAAAAAGGGAAAGCTGGTGCTGGGATTCTTCAGCACACAGTCAGCTTTACAACGGTGCCTCCATCATTGCTGTCTCTGCTCACTTTCATACCTGAAAGAGAGTGAATGAATCCTCTCGGAAGCCTGCCCTCTGCTGCCCTGCAGCACTCTGAGGAGATCATGAACGTCTGGCCTCTGCTCCCACAGCAGAAGAGCCAGGAGAGAAAGCTGCTTCTGGCAATCTTCAGCACATAGTCAGCTTTGCAACTTTGTCACCAGCAGTGCTGTGGCTCCTCGGTTTCATAGCAAAAAGTTCATTTGAGTCGTACCTCTCCGGATGGTGTCTAAGCTGCCCAGCAGCACAGTGAGTAGAGCACAAACGTTTGGCCTCTGCTCACACAGCCGAAGAGCCAGGAGTGAAAGCTTGTGCTACTAATCTTCAGCACACAGTCAGCTTTGCAAAGGTGCCTCCATTACTGGTGTCACTGCCCACTTTCAACAGGAAAAACCTCTGAATGCATTCGCTCCAGAGCCTGCTCTCGGCTGCGCAGCAGCACTCTGAGTAGAGCATGAACTTTTGGCCTCTGCTCCCACAGCAGAAGAGCCGGGAGGGAAAGCTGGGGCTGGCATTCTTCAGCACAAAGTCAGCTTTGCAACGGTGCCTCCATCATTGCTTTCACTGCTCACTTTCATACCTGAAAGAGAGTTTGAATGAAACCACTCCGAAGCCTGCACTCTGCTGCCCAGCAACGCAGTGCGTAGATGCAGAAGGTTTGGCTTCTGTTCTCACAGCCGAAGAGGCAGGAGGGAAAGGTGGTGCTAGTGATCTTCAGAACAGAGTCAGCTTTGCAACACTATGTCCATCCTTACTCTCAGGGCTCACTTTCATACGTGAGTTTGCATTTGAATGCTACCTCTCAGGAGCTTGCTGTCTGCTGCCCAGCAGCACACTGAGTAGAGCACGAACTTTTGGCCTCTGTTCTCACAGCCGAAGAGCCAGGAGGGAAAGCTGGGGCTGGGAATCTTCAGCACACAGTCAGCTTTGCAACGGAGTCACCATCTATGCTGTCTCTCCTAGCTTTCAAACCTAAAAGTGCATTTGAATGCAAGCTCTCCAGAGCCTGCTCTCGGCTGCCCAGCAGCACAGTGAGTAGAGCATGAACTTTTGGCCTCTGCTCCCACAGCAGAAGAGCCGGGAGGGAAAGCTGGGGCTGGCATTCTTCAGCACACAGTCAGCTTTGCAACGGTGCCTCCATCATTGCTTTCACTGCTCACTTTCATACCTGAAAGAGAGTTTGAATGAAACCTCTTCGAAGCCTGCACTCTGCTGCCCAGCAACGCAGTGCGTAGATGCAGAAGGTTTGGCTTCTGTTCTCACAGCCGAAGAGGCAGGAGGGAAAGGTGGTGCTAGTGATCTTCAGAACAGAGTCAGCTTTGCAACACTATCTCCATCCTTACTTTCAGGGCTCACTTTCATACGTGAGTTTGCATTTGAATGCTACCTCTCAGGAGCTTGCTGTCTGCTGCCCAGCAGCACACTGAGTAGAGCACGAACTTTTGGCCTCTGTTCTCACAGCCGAAGAGCCAGGAGGGAAAGCTGGGCCTGGGAATCTTCAGCACACAGTCAGCTTTGCAACGGAGACACCATCTGTGCTCTCTGAGCTTTCAAACCTAAAAGTGCATTTGAATGCAAGCTCTCCAGAGCCTGCTCTCGGCTGCCCAGCAGCATAGTGAGTAGAGCACCAACGTTTGGGTTCTGCTCCCACAGTAGAAGAGCCAGGAGGGAAAGATCGTGCTGGGCCTCTTCAGCACACAGTCAGCTTTACAAGGGTGTCACCATCATGCCTGTTCACTGCTCACTTTCATACGTAAAAGTCTATTTGTATTGTACCTCTCCGGGGCTTGCTCTAGGGGACCCAGGAGCACAGCGAGGAGGGCACGAACGTTTGCCCTCTGTTCCCACAGCCGAAGACGAATGAAAAAAGCTGGTGCTGGGCCTCTTCAGCACCCAGCTTTGCAACGGTGCCTCCATCATTGCAGTTTCTCCTCGGTTTAATGCCTAAAAGACAATTTGAATAAAAACTAGAGGTCACTCTCAGCTGCCCAGCAGCACAGTGAGTAGAGCACGAACGTTTGGCCTCTGCTCCCACATTAGAAGAGAAAAAAGGGAAAGCTGGTGCTGGGATTCTTCAGCACACAGTCAGCTTTACAACGGTGCCTCCATCATTGCTGTCTCTGCTCACTTTCATACCTGAAAGAGAGTTTGAATGAAACCACTCCGAAGCCTGCACTCTGCTGCCCAGCAACGCAGTGCGTAGATGCAGAAGGTTTGGCTTCTGTTCTCACAGCCGAAGAGGCAGGAGGGAAAGCTGGTGCTAGTGATCTTCAGAACAGAGTCAGCTTTGCAACACTATCTCCATCCTTACTCTCAGGGCTCACTTTCATACGTGAGTTTGCATTTGAATGCTACCTCTCAGGAGCTTGCTGTCTGCTGCCCAGCAGCACACTGAGTAGAGCACGAACTTTTGGCCTCTGTTCTCACAGCCGAAGAGCCAGGAGGGAAAGCTGGGGCTGGGAATATACAGCACACAGTCAGCTTTGCAATGGAGTCACCATCT